>NW_027465995.1:0-41290 GCF_049634645.1 Pelodiscus sinensis
AGGGGCGGGAGCCCTGCGGGGAGGGGAGGGGGGTCGGGAGGGACGGGGGGGCGGGAGCCCGGAGGGGGAGGGGAGGGGGGGCAGTGGGAAGGGGGGGGCAGGAAGGTTGGCAGACATGGCTAAACGGGCGTTGACATTGTCAGGGGCTTTGCAGCCCGGCCTGGGGGGCGGCGCAGGGGAGCCCTGCTGGGGGGGGGGGGGCTCTGCCTAACGACGCTGATGGAATTAGGCTAATTGCAGGGACCCCGGCTTCTGTTCAGACATTTCCTGGGCAGCCAGCGCCGCCTGGCCCCCCCCCCCGCCAGGCCCCCCCCGCCAGGCCCCCCCTTGGCTGCCCCCCCCGCCAGGCCCCCCCTTGGCTGCCGCCCCGCCAGGCCCCCCCCCACCAGGCCCCCCTTGGCTGCCGCCCCGCCAGGCCCCCCCTTGGCTGCCGCCCCGCCAGGCCCCCCCCCCGCCAGGCCTCCCCTTGGCTGCCGCCCCGCCAGGCCCCCCCTTGGCTGCCCCCACCGCCAGGCCCCCCCCCCGCCAGGCCCCCCCCTTGGCTGCCGCCCCACCAGGCCCCCCCCCGCCAGGCCCCCCCCTTGGCTGCCGCCCCGCCAGGCCCCCCCTTGGCTGCCGCCCCGCCAGGCCCCCCCCCGCCAGGCCCCCCTTGGCTGCCGCCCCGCCAGGCCCCCCCTTGGCTGCCGCCTGCCGCCCCGCCAGGCCCCCCCCCGCCAGGCCCCCCTTGGCTGCCGCCCCGCCAGGCCCCCCCCCCCCGCCAGGCCCCCCCTTGGCTGCCACCCCGCCAGGCCCCCCCCCGCCAGGCCCCCCCTTGGCTGCCGCCCCGCCAGGCCCCCCCTTGGCTGCCCCCCCGCCAGGCCCCCCTTGGCTGCCGCCCCGCCAGGCCGTCCTGTGCGCTGTCGCACGAGCTCCCCCAGCCCCGGGCCGTGGCTCTGCTCCCCCAGCGCCGCGTAGCAGCCCTGACCTCGCGGGGGCACCGGGCTGGCTCGGGGCAGTGCCAGGGCGCCAGTGCGGCTCAGCTGTGCCTCGGGGGCATGGCCTGGGGCTGCTAACGCGTCTCCCCTCCCCGGGCCAGGCGTGAGAAGTGCTACCTGTGTACGGCCGTGGTGCCGCTGGCGCAGTACCCGAGGCACGTGGAGAGCTGCCTGCGCGCGGCAAGGGACGTGCAGGGGCGCCGGAGGCTGCGCAGCGCCAAGGTGAGGCCGGGGGGCTGGGCTCTGCAGGGGCATCGCTGGCGGGCTGCAGTGTGAGCTGGGCAGGGCTCTGCCCCACACCCAATGGCCACAGCCCCACGCGGGCCCAGTGGGAGGGGCAGGGTTGGGCCGTTCCCCTCGCCCAGGCATCGCTGCTCACCAGACGCCTGTGGCCACGGCCCCGAGCGGCGGGGCTCCGGTGACGGCTGTTCTCTGTCCCAGGGCGGCGGGAGGAGCGACGGCCGACTGCTCAGCATGCTGGAGATGTCTGAGGGCAGGTCCGCAGGTGGGCACCGCGTCTCCGCGTCTGGGGCCAGCACTTGGGCACGCCCCGGAGCAGCCTGCGGCCCGGCGCAGCGCCTAGAGCCACCGGGGTCCCCACCCTGCCCTGGAGCGGCGCAGTGCCTAGAGCCACCGGGGTCCCCGCCCTGCCCTTGAGCGGCGCAGTGCCTAGAGCCACCGGGGTCCCCACCCTGCCCTGGAGCGGCGCAGTGCCTAGAGCCACCGGGGTCCCCACCCTGCCCTGGAGCGGCGCGGCGCCTAGAGCCACCGGGGCCCCCGCCCTGCCCCGGAGCGGCGCGGCGCCTAGAGCCACCGGGGCCCCCGCCCTGCCCCAGAGCGGCACAGAGCCTAGAGCCACTGGGGTCCCCACCCTGCCCCAGAGCGGCACAGAGCCTAGAGCCACTGGGGTCCCCACCCTGCCCCAGAGCGGCACAGAGCCTAGAGCCACCGGGGGCCCCCACCCTGCCCTGGAGCGGCGCGGCGCCTAGAGCCACCGGGGCCCCCGCCCTGCCCCAGAGCGGCACAGAGCCTAGAGCCACTGGGGTTCCCCATGCAGCCCAGCACCTCTGGTGGCACAGGCAGAGCGGCGCCCGTGTGAGGTCTGCCCCGCTCGGGAGCAAGGAGTCTGCCTGGGCGGGCAGTGGCTGCTTTCACGGCAGCTCTTGCTCCGCGGGGCTTGGCCGTACCCAGACGTGCCCCTGGGCTGGAACGGAGGGGCGCTGGCGGCTGGAGGGGCGGCAGGCTGTCCAGCCGGCGTAGGGTCTGTGGGGCCCTGCTGCTGCGGCGGAGGTGGCTCCGTGTCCAGGGAACGCCCCGTCCCCGCCCTGCCGGCGGGCGCTGAGGCTTGCCGGGTTCTCGTTGCAGGTGCTGATGGAGGGGCCAGGCTGACGGCAGCAGGGGAGCCCAGGTGAGCCGGCCTTTGGGACCTGCAGCCTTTCTGCTCCCGCTCGGCACTTGCGCCAGGCCAGCGCCGCTGGGGCCAGGCCACGGGCTGCAGGCGCCACGAGCGCAGCAGACGCAGCTCAGCTGGGGCCACGCGCGCCTCTCCCCAGCCTCTGGGCCTGCCTAGCCCCCGCCGGCCGCCCAAGCCACCCGGAGAGCATCTGCCTCCGGCTCAGCCCCCGCACCAGCTCCCCCACCCCCGGCCGTGTCGCTTGCCAGGCTGGGAGCTGGGCTCCTGTGGCGGCTGCTCCGAGGCGGGGCCAGGGCGCTGGCGGGGGGCTGAGGTGGGGCAGTGCCGGAGCAGGGGGTGGCTGGTTCGGGGGGTTGGTGTGCGATTGGCCTGGGCTGCTAGGCTCTCCCTGCACCCGGCCAGGCCCCTCCTTGCCAGCTGCTGGTGGGAGCAGGGTTTGAGGCCAGGGAGGGGGGCAGAGCAGCTCGGGGCCCACGTCCTGGGCTGGCATTCATTGCCCGTGTCCTTCAGGCGCAGCCCGGGGGCGGAGGAGGACGCCGAGTGCAGCCTGGCCCAGGAGAGCGCCCGTCCGCACCTGGTGTCGAGCGACGGGCCCGGGCCCAAAGCCGCGGGCTGCCTGGGCGACTTCCTGGAGCAGGCGGCCCTGCGCCCCGGCGCCCGGCACCACGGCAGAGGCAGCCGCAGGAGGAGGAGGAAATGCTGAGGCCTGGAGCAGGGCGCCGGGGGGAGCCACGCGGCAGCTGGGCCACGCGCCGCAGCCAAGCACTGAAATATATTTATGGGGTTTTTACCTGGGGCGTCTTGGGCTCTTCCTTTGGGGCCGGGCGGGGAGCAGCGGGGATCCTGGGCCCTCGCCCGCTGCGTACGGGGCTGCCCTCGTGCCTGGCACCCGGCGGCGCAGCCCAGCAGCTGCCTTCCAGGGGCAGGGGGTGCCTGCGTCAGGGGGGTGCGCGCTGCTTGTGGCGCAGGGCTCTGGAGCCCGCCCATGGCTGTGCCCTTTGCCCTCCGGCCCTGGGGCCCGGCGCTGCCTGGAGCCCTTGGGGGGGAGCCTGGCCCGCCCAGGAACTGCCAGAGCCGCGGGGTGTGGGGTGTGGCCCGGCCCGGCCCTCCCCAGCTCTTTGGCAGTGGCGCCGGCTGGCCCAGGTGCTGGGAGAGCGCTGCGCCCGGGGCTCCGGCAGGTCCCTGGCTCCAGGCCCCGCCACGCCGGGAGGGGACCTGAGGGAGGGACGTGCTGCAGGGGAGGGAGCAGGGGCCCGCGGTCGGGCTCCGCGGCTGGTTCCCGCCCTGGCAGGCGCTGGGCTGGGCGCGGCGCACGTGGCCCTGCTGAGGCTGCCGTCTGCTCTGGGCCACGCTGCCTGCTGCCCCTTGCCTGGGCTCCCGTGTGCACGGCCCCCCCGCCAGGGCCCCCCCCCCTCCAGGGCCGGCCCCGTTCTCTTGCCATCTGCCGCCCCGTTGCTGAAGCCCCCAGTCGGGCCGGGCCCAATGGGGCCTGGCGCCACCGCTCCCCAGGGCCGGGGGCACGTTCTAGGGCGTTTGTCCCTCACTGCACGGCACCAAACCCGGCACAGAGCACGTCTGTTCCCACCCTGGCCAGCAGGGAGTCACAGGGGCAAACCCTGCAGACGCCCCAGTGCTCCCTGTGCCCCCCAGCCCCCCTTACACAGGGGAGAGGTTCTAACCCATCCCCCCTCCCCTTAGACATCCCAGTGCTCCCTGTGCCCCCCCAGCCCCCCTCACACAGGGGAGAGGTTCTAACCCATCCCCCCTCCCCTTAGACATCCCAGTGCTCCCTGTGCCCCCCAGCCCCCCTTACACAGGGGAGAGGTTCTAACCATCCCCCCTCCCCTTAGACATCCCAGTGCTCCCTGTGCCCCCCAGCACCCCCTTACACAGGGGAGAGGTTCTAACCCATCCCCCCTCCCCTTAGACATCCCAGTGCTCCCTGTGCCCCCCAGCCCCCCGTTACACAGGGGAGAGGTTCTAACCCATCCCCCCTCCCCTTAGACATCCCAGTGCTCCCTGTGCCCCCCAGCCCCCCTTACACAGGGGAGAGGTTCTAACCCATCCCCCACCTCCCCTCACACACCCCAGTGCTCCCTGTGCCCCCAGCCCCCCTTACACAGGGGAGAGGTTATAACCCATCCCCCACCTCCCCTCACACACCCCAGTGTTCCCTGTGCCCCCCAGCCCCCCCTTACACAGGGAGAGGTTATAACCCATCCCCACCTCCCCTCACACACCCCAGTGCCCCCCAGCCCCCCTCACACAGGGGAGAGGTTATAACCCATCCCCCACCTCCCCTCACACACCCCAGTGCTCCCTGTGCCCCCAGCCCCCCTTACACAGGGGAGAGGTTCTAACCCATCCCCCACCTTCCCTCAGACACCCCAGTGCTCCCTGTGCCCCCCAGGCCCCCCTCACACAGGGGAGAGGTGATAACCCATCCCTCCTCCCCTCACACACCCCAGTGCTCCCTGTGCTCCCCAGCCCCCCCTTACACAGGGGAGAGGTTCTAACCCATCCCCACCTCCTCTCAGACACCCCAGTGCTCCCTGTGCCCCCAGCCCCCCTTACACAGGGGAGAGGTTATAACCCATCCCCCTCCCCTCAGACACCCCAGTGCTCCCTGTGCCCCCCAGCCCTCCTCACACAGGGGAGAGGTTATAACCCATCCCCCACCTCCCCTCAGACACCCCAGTGCTCCCTGTGCCCCCCCCCAGATGCCCCCTTACACAGAGGAGAGGATATAACCCATCCCCCCCTCCAACAGGCTCTCTCAGTCCCAGTGGACCAGCCACAGACCCAGGCCAATTCACAGCTCGGCTCTCCCCCAGCAGAGCTCGTGGGGCCAGGCCTCTGGCAGTTGCCGAGGGAGGGTTTGCTGATGGGGAAGACCCTGGGCGCACTTGAGAGGTTGGCGCTGGGAGCCAGTGCTGCTCAAACTCGCTTCCATGTGGGGAAGCAACCGTTGGGCCCCGTTGTATTTACGAGGACATCTGCTCTCCGGAGGCCCAGTCCCAAGGGCCGGCGCTGAGTCGGGCTTTCGTTAGCGCAAGGACGGTGGCCGCCTTTGCTCCTCACACCTCCCTTGCCGCTGCCGTGCAGCGAAGATCCCCCCTGCAGCCCCGCGACGTGGTCGAAGCCGCTCTCTGCCTCCAGGAGAAGGTCTGTCCTGAAATGTGGGCCCACAACCGGACACGACCCCCTGCTGGGGCAGAGCAGCGCGGAAGAATGGCTTCTCGTGTCCTCCTTAAGTCGCTTCCACTGTGTGTGAAACGGATTGTTCCTGCTACGCCTGGCCCCTGGGCACTGGAGCTATGCCGGAAACGCCGCAGCGGCCAGCGACGCGTTCTTCCACTTTTTTTTTTTTTTTTTTGGCGGAAGAGCAAGTGCGCTGTTTTGGGGAGCCCTGTGTACCCCGTCCCACGAGCAATAAGGGCTCCTCCGGAAGAGCAGGTTTTCTGTCATTTGGCCCCATCTAGACAGGCCCGTGGCGGAAAAGCGAGTGGAGAAAGCTGCACGTTGCGGCGGGCACTTTGCGTAGCTTTTTGGAAAAAGGCCTCCTAAGTGGGGCACTTTGCATTTGTCCGTATTAAACTTCATCCTATTGACCTCCGATCGTTTCTCCAGTTTGTCCAGATCAGTTTGAATTCTCGCAGCCCCTCCCAGCTTGGGATCAGCTGCAACTTAGTAAGTGTTCTCTCTATGCCAATGTCTAAATCGTTGATGAAGATACTGACCAGAGCCGGTCCCAGAACAGACCCCTGCAGAACCCCCCTTGTTCTGCCTTCCAGCAGGACTGTGAACCATTGTTAAGTACTCTCTGAGAATGTATCAGAGGGGTGGCCGTGTTAGTCTGAATCTGCATAAACAACGAGAAGTCCTGTGGCACCTTCTAGACTAACAGAGTTATTGGAGCATAAGCTTGCGTGGACAAAGACCCACTTCCTCAGATGCATCTGATGCCCACGCAAGCTTATGCTCCAATCAATCTGTTAGTCTAGAAGGTGCCACAGGACTTCTCTGAGAATAGTTATCCAGCCAGTTATGCAACCATCTTATCCAGCAAGGTTCCATTTCCCTAGTTTATTGATAAGGTCGTGAGACTGTATGAAATGATTTACTAAAGTCTAGATATACCATGTCTACTGCTTCCCCTTATCCACAAGACTCGTTATCCTATCGCACAAAGCTATGAGCTTGGTCTGACATGAATTGTTCTTGACAAGTCCATGCTATTACTTATCACCTCATTATCGTTTGTAAATGGATTCCTTAACTACTTGCTCGTTATCTTCCCTGGCACAAGTTAAACAGACTGGTCTGGAGTTTCCTGGGTTGTTCTTATTTCCCTTTTATAGGTTGGGCACTAGCTTTGCCCTTTTCCCATCTACTGGAATCTCTCGTCTCCCGTGACTTTTCAAAGATGATGGTTAATGGCTCAGATACCTCCTCTATCAGCTCCTGCCGTATTCCAGGGTGCATTTTGACAGGCCCTGATGACTTGAAGACCTCTCCCTTTTCTAAAGCCTTGTGTTCACTGGCATGTATTGTTGCCACAAACGGCCTTTTGGGCATAAAACAGTGAGAGCGTTTACACTGCAATGGGACTTTTGGTGGGAAAAACACCCCGGCTACGTCTCCACTGGCGCGTTCTCACGCAAAAACTCTTTTGCGGAAGAGTTCTTGTGCAAAAACTCTTCCAGAAGAGAGCATCTACACTGGCATGTGCTTTTGTGCAAGAGCATCTGTGCCAGTGTAGACACTGTCTTGTGCAAGGAAGCTCTGATGGGCATTTTAACCATAGGGGCTTCTTGTGCAAGAAATTCATGTTGCCTGTCTACACTGGCCTCTTGTGCAAGAAACAGTTGCGCAAAAGGGCTTATTCCTCAGCGGAAGCGTCGCGTCCTGGTGCAAGAAGCCCTGATTACGTACAGTAGACCATCAGTTTACTTGCGCAAGAACACACGGCCAGGGTAGATAGGCAGCAAGTTTTTGCACAAGAGCAGCTGCTTTTGCGCAAGATCGCGCCAGTGTAGAGACAGCCCCCCATTTTGGTGAAACAAAGAGCAAATCACTGAAGGGCTCCTGTTCTGCCCAGCTAGGAACCTGGCAGCTACAATGTCGCTTTGAAAACCTGCCAAGTGTCTTCAATTGTTTTTCCTCATACTTGCTTCCCATGGGGCCTTGCCTACCAGCTCCCTGAGTTTGCTCAGGTCTGCCTCCTTGAAATCCATTGTCTTTATCATGCTGCTTGGCCCCCTAGTTCCTTAAGCTCACAAGCTGTATCATTTTCATGATCACTTTCACTCAAACTGCTTTCCACTTTCCAATTCTCAACCAGTTCCTCCCTATTTGTCAATATCCCATCTAAAACACCCCCTCCCCTACTAGCTTTCTCCACATTCTGCATCCAAAACGGGCTCCGATACATTTTGAGAACTAGTTGGATAATCTGCCCCGGTGTGTTATTTTCCCAGCAGACATCTGGAGCGTTGAAGTCCCTGTCCCCCCCCCCATCTCCCTCAAGTCCTGGGCTTTGGATGATTTTGTGAGTTGTTCAAAAACAGCCGCCTCCCGCTCTTCAGCCTGGGTGGGTGGGTGGATGGTCTGTTGTAGCCCCTGGCGTGACATCACCCTTCAACCTAACCCAGAGCCTCGCAAGACGTCCGCCCCGCGCCCAGCTGCACCTACGCCCAGTGGAAACGGTTTAAAGATAAGGCAACGCCTCCTCCCTGGTTCCCCACCTCCCCTCGCTGAGCAAGCTGCTCCCTGCTCCCCAGACTTCCTGCGTGTGTATCCAGACAGCTGGGAGACTGGCTTTGCCCCCAGTTCCACCTTGTCCCTCCTTTACCCCGCTATGGCAGCCCGAGCGCCCCCGGCTCCCCGGCTCTGACTGACCTGTGGCTTTTGGCCCCCTGCCCCATCAGACGGAGTTTCAGCGGCTGCTAGTGGCTGTGGACGGGGCTCAGCATCCGTGGGCACAGGGCTCAGCCGATGGGGATACGCGGGCTGCATCCGTGCAGGGCCCCATGTCTGCCAGCTCCAGCTTGGGCCAAGGCCTCTGCCTGCCCTGCCCTGCCTGCCCACTGGGCCTGTGGTCCCTTGCTCCCGACCAGCCCTGGGCAGGCTGCGGGAAATCCCCAGGAAGGCAGTTGGGTGGCCTGTGGGCAGGACCCTGTTCGTGGAAGCGGGGGAGGGTCCCGCTCCGGTGGGGAACGTTCCTGGCTCCTGCCCAGCCCTGGTGACATGGGCTGGCAAGAGGGTCTGAGTCCCTGCTCCCACCTCGTCCCCCACTGGCTCCCTGCTCTCTGGGGCTCAACCCCCCCCTCGTGGGGCCCCCACTCCAGGGGCGCTCGCCACACTGGCCCTTGCATGGCCCCGGGCACTGCCTGCCGCTCACTGCAACCCAGCGCAGCCCTCTGCAGCCAGTTCCACAGGCAGGGACGGGGAGGCTGCAGGGAACCCGTCAGCCGCTCGGGCGGGGGCCTCCCACCCATGGCTCTGGGACGGCAGGGCAGGTCACGGGTGGCTCCCCCACCTCCCCGCCTGGGCCAGGCCCCGGCTGCGCCGCAGGGTGCTGTGGGCTGGGCACTTGCTGGGGGCGGCCACAGGCCTGCAGGCTCTGGGGGGCAGGGCCCTTCTCCCCAGTGTCCGCCCCCACCCCCACTGAGGTCACCTTCCCCCTCCCAGTCTGCCCTGCAGGGGCAGGTCCAGCCCCATCCCCCTTGTCTCCTGCTGGCCTGTGATGTCTCTTGAGCCCCCTCCCCCCGGCACAGCCCTCCCCATCTCTGGGCATCCAGAGCAGAGAGAGTCCATCTGCCGCCTCCGTTAGCCTCATGGTAGGGCCAGCCCTGTGCAGGGACCCTAGACCGGGGGCATCTCCCTGTGCTGGGCCCCTCCCCAGCCGCTCACCGCACCCGACTCCACCCCACTCCCTGCTACCCTGCCTCCAGCCCCGGGGCTCCTTCCCTGGCCCAAGTGCGGCACCTCCGCCCCCCACCCCGGTCTCCGGCCAGCCCGGCCCCCTCCTGCCTCCGCCCCCTGCCCCGGTCTCCAGCCAGCCCGGCCCCCTCCTGCCTCCGCCCCCTGCCCCGGTCTCCGGCCAGCCCGGCCCCCTCCTGCCTCCGCCCCCTGCCCCGGTCTCTGGCCAGCCCGGCCCCCTCCTGCCTCCGCCCCCCTGCCCCGGTCTCCGGCCAGCGCCCGGCCCCCTCCCGCCTCCGCCCCCACCCCGGTCTCCAGCCAGCCCGGCCCCCTCCCGCCTCCGCCCCCCGCCCCTGTCTCCGGCCAGCCCGGCCCCCTCCTGCCTCCGCCCCCTGCCCCGGTCTCCAGCCAGCCCGGCCCCCTCCCGCCTCCGCCCCTGCCCCGGTCTCCAGCCAGCCCGGCCCCCTCCCGCCTCCGCCCCCCCGCCCCGGTCTCCAGCCAGCCCGGCCCCCTCCTGCCTCCGCCCCCTACCCCGGTCTCCGGCCAGCCCAGCCCCCTCCCGCCTCCGCCCCCCCACCCCTGTCTCCGGCCAGCCCGGCCCCCTCCCGCCTCCGCCCCCCGCCCCTGTCTCCGGCCAGCCCGGCCCCCTCCCGCCTCCGCCCCCCACCCCTGTCTCCGGCCAGCCCGGCCCCCCTCCCGCCTCCGCCCCCCACCCCTGTCTCCGGCCAGCCCGGCCCCCTCCCGCCTCCGCCCCCCACCCCTGTCTCCGGCCAGCCCGGCCCCCTCCCGCCTCCGCCCCCCGCCCCTGTCTCCGGCCAGCCCGGCCCCCCTCCCGCCTCCGCCCCCCACCCCTGTCTCCGGCCAGCCTGGCCCCCTCCCACCTCCGCCCCCGCCCCCGCCAGCCCAGCCCCCTCCTGCCTCCGCCCCGGGTGTCCGGCCAGCCGGACAATTCCCGCTCACTGGGCGGACAGGGGTACGTAGTGGGGGTACTTGCTGGGCTGTGGTGACCCCTGCTGTCTGGAGCAAGACCCAGCAGGGAAAGCCTCACTAGGCAGAGGTGACTCCATACCAGTTGAACCAGTGGCCAGACACCCCCCATGGAGAGGAACAAAGGGAGGTGGATGCTGCCCTGGCTGGGGGGCAGGGCTGGAAGAGGGTTAGTTAGTTCCTGGCTGGAAGGCAGGGAATAAGGAGCCGGGGAGGGGGCTGGGACTCCCCTATCTCAAGGGGGCACTGAGGCCTCTTAGCCCCAGTTCCTGTGACCAGATTACATCTGTGCTGCGCTGTGCTGGAGGAGCAATAAACCACCCTCAATTCCACTGGCTGGTGCAGTCTGTTTGTGCCATTTCGGGGTGCAGGAGACGGGGGACCCCAACGCGCCGTCACAGGGTCTCCTCATTGGCCTGGCCGCCTTGTCAATCAAGCTGATCTGGAGGTGCTGCCCCCCATGGCTCCTGGGGACTGCCAGAGCCCTGCTTTCCCATTCAGAGAATCACAGATACTAGGACTGGCAGGGACCTCGAGAGTCACCGAGAGCAGCCCCCGCCCATGGCAGGGCCCAGCCCCTCCCTGAGAGACGTTCATCCAACCTGCTCTTCAGTCTCTCCAGGGATGGGGATCCCACAACCCCCCTGGGCAACAGGCCAGGGTGTGACCCCCCGACCCCCCCCCTTCCTCTTGGGGCGGGGGGCTGCCCCCTGCCCCCATGGAGAGTAGCGAGGGGCCAGCAGCCCCCTGGCTGTTACGCTGGCTGGGAGGGGGCCCCAGGGCCCGGGCTGCTGCAGGTTTCTCGGGCAGGGAGTGTCTGGCCAGGCCGGGCCGCAGGGAGCAGCCTGGGGGGTGGGCGAGGCTGGAGAACCCTGGGGAGGCCGGGCCCAGCTGGCTCTGGGATCGGGCCGGTCTCAGCCCCGGGGGGGGGGGGGTGACTCTCCCAGGCTCTGCGGGTTTCCAGGCAGAGGGAAGGGGCGGGCCAGGCCGCTCAGGGCAGGCTGCTTTCACTTTTGTTCTCCCCTCTGGGCGTGAGGAGCGAGCGTCCCGCTGCGCCCGGAGCCCCGCACCCCGAACCCCCAGCCCGGTGAGTCGGGGCGGGCGGGCGGGGGTCTCCCCGGGCAGGCTGCGGCCGGGGGGCCGGGGCCGGGGCTGGTTCTGGGGCCGGGGCCGGTTCTGGGGCCGGAGCCGGGGGCTGGTTCTGGTTCTGGGGCCGGGGCCGGGGCTGGTTCTGGGGCCGGAGCCGGGGCCGGTTCTGGTTCTGGGGCCGGGGCCGGTTCTGGTTCTGGGGCCGGGGCCGGGGCCGGTTCTGGGGCCGGAGCCGGGGCTGGTTCTGGTTCTGGGGCCGGGGCCGGGGCCGGTTCTGGGGCCGGAGCCGGGGCCGGTTCTGGTTCTGGGGCCGGGGCCGGGGCTGGTTCTGGGGCCGGTTCTGGTTCTGGTTCTGGGGCCGGCCCTTTGCCAGCTGCTGCCCGGGCGCGCGGGGAGGCACCAGCGGAGCGGAGCCGTCGGTCCACGTCGCGGTGGCCGAGCACCGGGCCCCGGCTCCCGCCTGCAGAGTCCGCCTCGCCCGCACGCGTCGGGCAGACCGGCCGGGCGGGGGCGGGGGCGGGGGCGGGTCTGAGCCGAGATCCCCGCCCCGCCCCGGCTCCGCTGCTACGTGACCGCGCCCGGCCCGGCCCTTCCAGCTGGTGGCTCGGGCTGCGGGACCCGCCCCGCTTCCCTGGGGCCGCCGGGGCCCTGAGCCAGCCCAGGGCAGAGCTCGTGGGCCGGGCCGGGCCGGTTCCTCCCGCAGCCGGGACCCGGGACCTCTGCAAAGGGAGGGGCTGGGGCAGCGGCGGGGCTGGCGGGGGCGGGTTGGGTCTGAGCCCAGGGCTGCTCACACCCTGCCGAGCCGCCCCACCGCGAGGCTCGTTAACGTGGCTGCCTCGCTAATGGCACAAGGACGAGCCGAGCTAATTAAAACACTGGGCTGGAATCTACAAGCGCCAATTGCAACGAGGGGAAATGCAAATCGGCCTGGAAATAAAGTGTCCTAGCTCAGCAGGGAGCAGCGGCAAGCCCCTCCCCCCGCCCCACACGCCGCCCCACGGCCCTGCCCCCAGGGCACGCACCAGGCCTGTGCTGGGGGTCCGTTGGGGTGGGGGCAGGTGCTGGGGGCGTGGCATGGTGGGGGCTGCAGCCCCTGGGGGCGTGTCCGGGGGGTGGGCCTGCCTGGCGCAGGTGAGGGGTCCCGAGCACCGTCATCCCCACTGGGCCTGCCTGCTGCCCTAACTGCCTGCCCCGGGCTGCAGCGCCCCTCCCCGGCTGGAGCCCGCTGCCACCCACTGAGTCACTGGGTGGGCCATGGTGAGTCCAAACCTCCCCTGCCCAAGCCCGTGATGTGTGTCTGGCAGGCCGTGCCCGGACTTCGAACTCCTACTCTCCGCAGGAGTCGGTGAGGCCTGGGGGTTGGGGTTACGTGGGGCTGGGGGTGCCTGAGGCTGGGTCGGCGGGGCCTGGGGGTTGGGGTTACGTGGGGCTGGGGGGTGCCTGAGGCTGGGTTGGTGGGGTCTGGGGGTTGGGGTTACGTGGGGCTGGGGGGTGCCTGAGGCTGGGTTGGTGGGGTCTGGGGGTTGGGGTTACGTGGGGCTGGGGGGTGCCTGAGGCTGGGTTGGTGGGGCCTGGGGGTTGGGGTTACGTGGGGCTGGGGGTGCCTGAGGCTGGGTCTGCGGGGCCTGGGGGTTGGGGTTACATGGGGTTGGGGGTGCCTGAGGCTGGGTTGGTGGGGTCTGGGGGTTGGGGTTACGTGGGGCTGGGGGGTGCCTGAGGCTGGGTTGGTGGGGTCTGGGGGTTGGGGTTACGTGGGGCTGGGGGTGCCTGAGGCTGGGTTGGTGGGGTCTGGGGGTTGGGGTTACGTGGGGCTGGGGGTGCCTGAGGCTGGGTCGGTGGGGTCTGGGGGTTGGGGTTACGTGGGGCTGGGGGTGCCTGAGGCTGGGTTGGTGGGGTCTGGGGGTTGGGGTTACGTGGGGCTGGGGGTGCCTGAGGCTGGGTCGGTGGGGTCTGGGGGTTGGGGTTACGTGGGGCTGGGGGGTGCCTGAGGCTGGGTCGGTGGGGTCTGGGGGTTGGGGTTACGTGGGGCTGGGGGTGCCTGAGGCTGGGTCGGTGGGGCCTGGGGGTTGGGGTTACGTGGGGCTGGGGTTGGGGTTACGTGGGGTTGGGGGTGCCTGAGGCTGGGTTGGTGGGGCCTGGGGGTTGGGGTTACGTGGGGGGTATCTGGCTGGGTTCCTGCTAAGGCCTTGCAGTCGCGAGCGGGGTGGGTTTTGTCTGGTGCCCTGGGTGGGCTGTGCCTGTCACCCGGTAGCTCCCCTGGCGCTGGTGGCAGACCCAAGACTAGCACGAGGGCCGGGTAACAAGCTGCAGGACTTTCAATGCGGGTTGAATATGAAATCAGGCACAAAGGAATTAACGCTGGCGGCTGGTCAGTCGCCCTTCGGTGGCCGGGAGCAGCTGGGCAGCCGTGGCCCTGGCGCAGCTCTGGGAAGTCTGTTCTGGCGTCAGTTTGGTCTTTTTCACCTTCCACGCCCTGTGGGGTGGCTGGCGCCCACGCGTGGCAGGGAGAGGGAGGCTGGCCTGACCCATCACTGGGCACACGGGCTCCGTGAGCCGTCGGGCGTCTCCCCCATTGCCGGGGGGTTGGTTTTCCTTTGGGTCCATTACACAAGGGCTCCCGTCTCTGTTCCCTGCTGTGGCGCCGGGGGGGGGGGGGGTGTCTGCTCTGCGACCGGGGCCCTGCGCTGGGAGGGGAGATTCTCACTGACTCCCCCAAATGTGGATGCACCCAGACACCCAGGCTCAGCGCCCGGGGAGAGACAAAGGGGGGAGGGGGAGACCAGCGCCTGGCTGGGGGGGGCAGTGGCTGTCGGGGAAGCATGGAGAGAGGGGGCTAAGCTGGGGCCTAGGGGCGATGGCCCCTGCCCCAAGGGCTCTGAGGCATCCTGGCCCCGGGCCCTGTAGCCACGTCCCGTCTGTGCTGGGCTGCCCCTGGGGGATCAATCAACCCCTCTCTGTTCCACGCGTGGCCGCGTCGGTTCTTGTGGCTACGGGGCTGCAGGATTCGGGGGAACCCCGAGGGGCCGTCACACCTGCGTGGCCAGGACTTTCAGCTCTTGAAAATCACCCGTAGGCCTGGCAGCTCTTGCCCGTTTCAAGGGCTCCAAGCCAAGTGCCGGGTGAGGTTCCTGGTAGAGTCCGGTCCCGAGCTACGTGACTAGCCTGACGCCTTTGCCTGGAAGCCGGGTGTCCGGGGGGCCGGGGGGGGGGCGGGGGAGGGCGGGGCAGATGCCATCTGCGGAAGTTTCAGACCCGTGACTCCAGCCAGTCTGGTTTGCTCAGCACCTCGTTGCTGTTACACCCGGCTCCTCCACTAACCGCCCCGGACTCCACGCCCGACCCGCGGCGGCGCAGACCCGCTTCACCAGCTGAGCCGGGCAGAGACGCAGCTCCGGCTTGGGCGTGAGTGGCTCCTGCAGCACCGGGCGCCGCGCACTCGCCGGAGGCCCCTCGCCTGCCCCAGGACCTGACTCTGGCCAGACCCAGACGTTGGGCAGATCCGGGGGGGGGGGGGGGAGGCTCCTGCAATTTCCTCCCCAGCCCTTCACTTCCTCTTCTGGCAGCTCTTCGCTTAGCTCCCCTCAGCTCCGGGGCTGGGTGTGTCCAGCGCGCTGCTCTCTGGCTGCTTCCTGCGCCCTTCTGTCACCTGCTCTGTCTGGAGAAGCTTTGCCTCAGCCCCCCACAGCCCCCCATAACCCCCCCATTGCCTCAGCCCCCACAGCCCCCCATAGCCCCTATTGCCTCAGCCCCCCCACAGCCCCCCATAACCCCCATTGCCATAGCCCCCCCATTGCCTCAGCCCCCCACAGCCCCCCATAGCCCCCCCATTGCCTCAGCCCCCCACAGCCCCCCATAGGCCCCCCATTGCCTCAGCCCCCACAGCCCCCCATAGCCCCCCATTGCCTCAGCCCCCACAGCCCCCCATAGCCCCTATTGCCTCAGCCCCCCCACAGCCCCCCATAGCCCCCATTGCCTCAGCCCCCCCACAGCCCCCCATAACCCCCATTGCCATAGCCCCCCATTGCCTCAGCCCCCCATAGCCCCCCCATTGCCTCAGCCCCCACAGCCCCCCATAGCCCCCATTGCCTCAGCCCCCCCCACAGCCCCCCATAACCCCCATTGCCATAGCCCCCCCATTGCCTCAGCCCCCACAGCCCCCCATAACCCCCATTGCCATAGCCCCCCATTGCCTCAGCCCCCCACAGCCCCCCATAGCCCCCCCATTGCCTCAGCCCCCACAGCCCCCCATAGCCCCCATTGCCTCAGCCCCCCCATAGCCCCCATAAGCCCATTGCCTAAGCCCCCCCATAGCCCACATAACCCCCCATTGCCTCAGCCCCCCACAGCCCCCCATAACCCCCATAGCCTCAGCCCCCCACAGCCCCCCATAGCCCCCATTGCCTCTCTGGGGGCAGTGGTGGAGGGGCCTGTGGCCACACAGCCAGGGGTCCCAGCCCTGTTGCCACAGAGCAGACGGTGACGGGCCCCGGGGCCCTGTTTCCCCCGGGCCGTGGCAGCAGGACTGGTCTGGAGGGTGCCCCGCCCCTCGCCACGGCCCAGGCAGGCTCCTCGCACGTCGCACGGGCCGGCCGGGCGCTGCCTTGGGGAGCCAGACGCCCTGCTGGGCCGGCCCCTCGCCTGGGCGCAGCCTGCGGGAGCTCTGCTGTCCCCCGGGGGGGTGGGCTCGGGCGTGGCCCAGCGGGGCCCCCTGGCCCGGGGCAGGCCGGCTCGGAGGGCTGGGGAATCTCTTGGCCCCACCGCCCCTTGGGGCTCGGCGAGAGGCGCGGTCGGGGGCCTGCCGGGCTGTGCCCTGGGGCGCCGGGCCAGCTGCAGGTGGCTGCCTGCCAGGCCGTTAGCCTGCGGGTGGAGCCGGAGCTGGGCTTGGCCGGGGTGAGCCGGCTGGCGGGGACGTGCCCAGGACGCAGGGCCAGGGGGGGGGATGGAGCAGGTGCTCCATGGGGGGGGGCGCTCGGGGGGGGCTCTGTGGGGGAGGGGCAGGCCATAGGTGTGCTCTGTGGGGGGAGTTTGGGGGTGCTCTGTGGGGGAGGGGCAGGCCATAGGTGTGGTGCTCCATGGGGGGGCTCTCGGGGGGGCTCTGTGGGGGAGGGGCAGGCCATAGGTGTGGTGCTCCATGGGGGAGGCTCAGAGGGGCTCTGTGGGGGAGGGGCAGGCCATAGGTGTGGTGCTCCATGGGTGAGGCTCAGGGGGCTCTGTGGGGGAGGGTGTGACGGCGCGTTGGGGGTCCCCCCGTCTCCTGCACCCCGAAATGGCACAAACAGACTGCACCAGCCAGTGGAACTGAGGGTGGTTTATTGCTCCTCCAGGATACAGCACAGATGTAATCTGGTTACAGGAACTGGGGCTAAGAGGCCTCAGTGCCCCCCTTGAGATGGGGGGATCCCAGCCCCCTCCCCAGCTCCTTCTCCCCTGCCTTCCAGCCAGGAACTCACTCACTCTCCTCCAGCCCTGCCCCCCAGCCAGGGCAGCATCCACCTTCCTTTGTTCCTCTCCATGGGGGTCAGCTGGCCAAACCAGCTGGGATACCCTCTTTGCATAGTGACTCATCGCTTGTCTGCTCGGTGGTGCTACAGACAGCAGGGGTCACCACAGCCCAGCAAGTACCCCCACTACGTCACAGTTCTCCCCCCTCCGAGAGCGAACTGAGCAGGGTCACTCCGCTCGTGACCTAGGGAAGTTCGGGTCCTCTGCGTGGGAACCCGCCCTGGGGACATGGGTGCTCCCCTTGACTCGGGCCGGCCGTGGCGAGGCCCCACATGAGCTGGCTTCCCTCTGTCCACTCACCACCCCACTCCAGGGCGACTGGCGCAGGCCTGGCCTCGGGGGTCACACCCACCCTTCCACTGGCCTTGATCTCTGGCCAGGGTCTCTCGGGCCGGGGCCATGAGCCCAGTGAGCCTTCTCTGGACAACCAGGGCGGCTTCCACCCCCGAAGCTCCATTCAGGGAGGTCTTCCCCTCCCATAACTCTCTCAGCAAGCCCAGAGGGTCTATCTGGGGTTGAAACCTCCAAGCCGCTTTCCTACTGTCTTGGGCCTTCCCGCCCCTCTGGCAGGAGTCACAGGACCGGCAGTACTGCTGCACGGCTGTAAAGATTCCCGGCCAATAGAAGTGCTGGAGCAGCTTCAGCCGGGTGCTCCGGATCCCCCGGTGGCCCCCAACGGGGACGTCGTGGGCCAAATACAGCAGCTTGAGGCGATACTTTCGGGGGACAACCAGCTGCCGCTGGACCCCCCATGCCCTCGCCTTCCTGGGGGGGAGCCATTCACGGAACAGGAGTCCACGCTCCCGCAGGAATCTCTCCTGGCCACCTCTCCCCCGGGGCTGAGCTGCATGGAGGCCAGCCTGGTCCCTCAGCCTCTGCAAGGAGGGGTCTGCCTGCACCTCAGCCTGGAATTCAGCTGCTGAGGCAGGGATCGGGACCTGTTCCCCACCTTTGCCTAGGTCCGGAGTCCCAGCCTGGCTGGACCCCGTGTCCACTGGGATGGGACCCTGAGGCTGCTGCCAGGAGTCCTTCCCTGGACCCACGTTGTCAGCCCCCCGCTGGCTCTGGCTCCAGGTAGTGACTAGAGCCCGCTGGGATTCATGGGGCCACTCCTCTAGGTCATTCCCCATCAGCACCTCGGTGGGCAAGTGCGGGTGCACCCCCACTTCCTTGAGGCCCTCCTTGGCCCCCCATTTCAGATGCACCCTGGCTACAGGCACCTTAAACGGGGACCCGTCTATGCCCTTCAGGGTCAGCTGCGTGTGGGGTAGTATCCGCTCCGGGGCCACTATGTCGGATCGGGCCAGAGTCACCTCCGCCCCCGTGTCCCAGAAGCCCATCACCTTCCTACCATCCACCTCCAGGGGTATGAGGCACTCGCTCCGCAGGGGCCGTCCTGCCCCCACCCGGTACACGGAGAAATCCACCTCCTGAGAATCAGACCTCCCAGGGGAGGTTCACTGAGCGTCCTTCCCCTCTCTCTGAGCTGAGGTTTGCTTGCCAGCCCCTGCCTCTGGGGCAGCCTGCCCTTCCTCCCGCCCCAGCCAGTTAACCCTGGAAAGTCCCCGGTCCTGGGACCTGGTTCACTGAGCCCTCTTGTGGCCTTTTTGCCCACAGCGCTGGCAAGTTAGGCTTTGGGCTGTCTCTGTCCAGGCCCTGGCTGGTTCTCTGGGGCGCAGACGACCTGTTCCTTGGGCTCGCCCCGTAGTTGACTCCCTCCGTCGCTCAGCCGAGATCCGGTCTCTGCGCGATTCCCTTTCTCTCCGGGACTCCCGTTCACACCCGGACCGGCTCTCCGTGAACTCGTCCGCCAGTCTCCCGGCCTCCTGGGGGTTCTCTGGTCTCCGGTCCTTGAGCCACAGCCTCAGTTTGGGTGGACACGCTTCATAGAGCTGCTCCATCAGGACCAGCTTGAGCAGCTCCTCTGCGGTCTGGGCTCCGACTCCAGACACCCACTTGCGGCAGTATTGCGCCAGGCGGGAGGCCAGATCCACATAGGTCTCCCGTGGCTCCTTCTGCACCCCCCGGAACCTCTTCCTGTAAATCTCGGGGGTCAGCCCGAACTAGTGCAGCAGGGCCTCCTTGACTCGGTTGTAATCCCCTGGCTGTAGGTCCTCCAGCTGACTGAGCACTCCGGCCGCCTCCTGGCTCAGTGCGGGGATGAGCTGTGACGTAGTGGGGGTACTTGCTGGGCTGTGGTGACCCCTGCTGTCTGGAGCAAGACCCAGCAGGGAAAACCTCGCTAGGCAGAGGTAAGGCCAAACTGGTTGAACCAGTGGCCAGACACCCCCCATGGAGAGGAACAAAGGAAGGGGGATGCTGCCCTGACTGGGGGGGCAGGGCTGCAAGGGAATTTAGTTAGTTGGTTGGTGGCTGTCTGTGAGGATGGATGAGACAGCCTAGGGAGAGGAGGTGGAGTTTAGGGGCCCAGTCTCCCCCATCTCAAGGGGGCCTGAGGCATCCTAGCCCAGTTCCTGTAACCAGATTACATCTGTGCTGCCCTGTGCTGGAGGAGCAATAAACCACCCTCAATTCCACTGGCTGGTACAGTCTGTTTGTGCCATTTCGGGGTGCAGGAGACGGGGAACCCCCAACGTGCCGTCACACTGGTGTCAGGGGTGGGATGCACTGCACCCCGTGGATGGAGCTTCCAGCGGCAAGCGACAAGGCGCAGTAGAAGCAAGAGCCCTGGAGCCAGGCGTGCTGGAGACAGAGCGAAGCGGTTCCTGGGAATCGTGGGGCGCTGCAGCACTAGACTGGTGAGTCTGCACCGAGGGGCCCAGCGGGCAGATGGCCTACGCCCGACTCTTGAAGGCAGAGCTGGTGGGGCTGTGCAGAGAGAGGGGCTTGCCTGTGCAGAAAGCAACCAAGGCCCAGCTGATTACCCAGCTGGAAGAGAATGACCAGCCACAGGGCCAGGATCTTGTCCCCAGGGGAAGCAGCCAGACCCCCCCTGAGAGTGTGTCAGGCTCAGAGAGGGGGAGGAGCGCTGGAACCCACCTGAGAGATGAGACAGCATCTCCCGGGAGGCCTGCAAGCCGTAGCCCATCTAGGGCAGGGGCCAGCCCAGCGGAGCTGCGGCGGCTGGAGATCCAGCTGCGGATCAGGGAATTGGAAGTAGAGGACCGAGAGAGGGACCGCCAGGACCGAGAGAGGGAGCGCCAAGATCGAGAGAAGGAGCGCCAAGATCGAGAGAGGCAGCGACAGCATGAGCTGGCCATGGCAGAGCGGAGAACCGGCGGGGCACCGGCTGCGCCAAGTGCGGATGGGCCCCAGGGTCCCAGGACTGCCAGACGCTTGGAGAGGCTCGTGGTGGCCCAACTGAAGGACATGGGTGACATAGACGGGTTCCTCAGTGCCTTTGAGAGGGCCTGTGGACTGCAACGGGTCCCCCCAGCTGACTGGCTGCAGGAGCTCATCCCCGCACTGAACCAGGAGGCGGCCGGAGTGCTCAGTCAGCTGGAGGACCTACAGTCAGGGGATTACAACCGAGTCAAGGAGGCCCTGCTGCACAAGTTCGGGCTGACCCCCGAGATGTACAGGAAGAAGTTCCGGGGGGTACAGAAAGGGCCACGGGAGACCTATGTGGACCTGGCCTCCCGCCTGGCGCAATACTGCCGCAAGTGGGTGTCTGGAGTCGGAGCCCAGACCGCAGAGGAGCTGCTCAAGCTGGTCATGATGGAGCAGTTCTATGAAGCGTGCCCACCCAAACTGAGGCTGTGGCTCAAGGACCGGAGACCAGAGAACCCCCAGGAGGCCGGGAGGCTGGCGGATGAGTTCACGGAGAGCCGGTCCGGGTGTGAACGGGAGTCCCGGAGAGAGAGGGAACCGCGCAGAGACCGGATCTCGGCTGAGCGACGGAGGGAGTCAACTACGGGGCGAGACCAAGGAACAGGTCGTCTGCGCCCCAGAGAACCAGCCAGGGCCTGGACAGAGACAGCCCAAAGCCTAACTTGCCATCGCTGTGGGCAAAAAGGCCACAAGAGGGCTCAGTGCACCAGGTCCCAGGACCGGGGACTTTCCAGGGTTAACTGGCTGGGGCGGGAGGAAGGGCAGGCTGCCCCAGAGGCAGGGGCTGGCAGGCAAACCTCAGCTCAGAGAGAGGGGAAGGATGCTCAGTGCACCTCCCCTGGGAGGTCTGATTCTCAGGAGGCGGATTTCTCCGTGTACCGGGTGGGGGCAGGACGGCCCCTGCGGAGCGAGTGCCTCATACCCCTGGAGGTGGATGGTAGGAAGGTGACGGGCTTCTGGGACACGGGGGCGGAGGTGACTCTGGCCCGATCCGACATAGTGGCCCCGGAGCGGATACTACCCCACGCGCAGCTGACCCTGAAGGGCATAGACGGGTCCCCGTTTAAGGTGCCTGTAGCCAGGGTGCATCTGAAATGGGGGGCCAAGGAGGGCCTCAAGGAAGTGGGGGTGCACCCGCACTTGCCCACCGAGGTGCTGATGGGGAATGACCTAGAGGAGTGGCCCCATGAATCCCAGCGGGCTCTAGTCACTACCTGGAGCCAGAGCCAGCGGGGGGCTGACAACGTGGGTCCAGGGAAGGACTCCTGGCAGCGTCCTCAGGGTCCCATCCCAGTGGACACGGGGTCCAGCCAGGCTGGGACTCCGGACCTAGGCAGAGGTGGGGGACAGGTCCCGATCCCTGCCTCAGCAGCTGAATTCCAGGCTGAGGTGCAGGCAGACCCCTCCTTGCAGAGGCTGAGGGACCAGGCTGGCCTCCGTGCAGCTCAGCCCCGGGGGAGAGGTGGCCAGGAGAGATTCCTGCGGGAGCGTGGGCTCCTGTTCCGTGAGTGGCTCCCCCCCAGGAAGGCGAGGGCATGGGGGGTCCAGCGGCAGCTGGTCGTCCCCCGAAAGTATCGCCTCGAGCTGCTGTATTTGGCCCACGATGTCCCCGTTGGGGGCCACCGGGGGATCCGGAGCACCCGGCTGAAGCTGTTCCAGCACTTCTATTGGCCGGGAATCTTTACAGCCGTGCAGCGGTACTGCCGGTCCTGTGACTCCTGCCAGAGGGGCGGGAAGGCCCAAGACAGGAGGAAAGCGGCTTGGGGGTCTCTACCCCAGATAGACCCTCTGGGCTTGCTGAGAGAGTTATGGGAGGGGAAGACCTCCCTGGATGGAGCTTCGGGGGTGGAAGCCGCCCTGGCTGTCCAGAGAAGGCTCACAGGGCTCATGGCCCCGGCCCGAGAGACCCTGGCCAGAGATCAAGGCCAGCGGAAGGGTGGGTGTGACCCCCGACTCATGGTCCCGGCCCGAGAGACCCTGGCCAGAGATCAAGGCCAGCGGAAGGGTGGGTGTGACCCCCGAGGACAGGCCTGTGCCAGTCGCCCTGGAGCAGGGTGGCGAGTGGACAGAGGGAAGCCAGCTCATGTGGGGCCTTACCATGGCCGGCCTGAGTCAAGGGGAGCACCCATGTCCCCAGGGCGGGTTCCCACGCAGAGGACCCGAACTTCCCTAGGTCACGAGCGGAGTGACCCTGCTCAGTTCGCTCTCGGAGGGGGGAGAACTGTGACGTAGTGGGGGTACTTGCTGGGCTGTGGTGACCCCTGCTGTCTGGAGCAAGACCCAGCAGGGAAAACATCGCTAGGCAGAGGTAAGGCCAAACTGGTTGAACCAGTGGCCAGACACCCCCCATGGAGAGGAACAAAGGAAGGTGGATGCTGCCCTGACTGGGGGGGCAGGGCTGCAAGGGAATTGAGTTAGTTGGTTGGTGGCTGTCTGTGAGGATGGATGAGACAGCCTAGGGAGAGGAGCTGGAGTTTTAGGGGCCCAGTCTCCCCCATCTCAAGGGGGCCTGAGGCCTCCTAGCCCAGTTCCTGTAACCAGATTACATCTGTGCTGCGCTGTGCTGGAGGAGCAATAAACCACCCTCAATTCCACTGGCTGGTACAGTCTGTTTGTGCCATTTCGGGGTGCAGGAGACGGGGAACCCCCAACGTGCCGTCACATGAGCTCCTGCAGCCAGTCAGCTGGGGGAACCCGTTGCAGTCCACAGGCCCTCTCAAAGGCACTGAGGAACCCGTCTATGTCGCCCATGTCCTTCAATTGGGCCACCACGAGCCTCTCCAAGCGTCTGGCAGCCCCGGGACTCTGGGGCCCATCCACTCTTGGCGCAGCCGGTGCCCCGCCGGTTCTCCGCTCTGCCATGGCCAGCTCATGCTGTCGCTGCCTCTCTCGGTCCTGGCGCTCCCTCTCTCGGTCCTGGCGGTCCCTTTCTCGATCCTGGCGCTCCTTCTCTCAGTCCTGGTGGTCCCTCTTTCGGTCCTCTGCTTCCAATTCCTTTATCCGCAGCTGGATCTCCAGCCGCCGCAGCTCCGCGGGGCTGGCCCCTGCCCTAGATGGGCTGCAGCTTGCAGGCCTCCCGGGAGATGCTGTCTCATCTCTCCGGTGGGTTCCAGCGCTCCTCCCCCTCTCTGAGCCTGACACACTCTCAGGGGGGGTCTGGCTGCTTCCCCTGGGGACAAGATCCTGGCCCTGTGGCTGGTCATTCTCTTCCAGCTGGGCAATCAGCTGGGCCTTGGCTGCTTTCTGCACAGGCAAGCCCCTCTCTCTGCACAGCCCCACCAGCTCTGCCTTCAAGAGTCGGGCGTAGGCCATCTGCCCGCTGGGCCCCTCGGTGCAGACTCACCAGCCTAGTGCTGCAGCGCCCCACGATTCCCAGGAACCGCTTCTCTCTGTCTCCAGCACGCCTGGCTCCAGGGCTCTTGCTTCTACAGCGCCTTGTCACCTGCCGCTGGGAGCTCCCTCCACGGGGTGCAGTGCATCCCACTTCTGACACCAGTGTGACGGTGCGTTGGGGGTTCCCCGTCTCCTGCACCCCGAAATGGCACGGACAGACTCCACCAGCCAGTAGAATTGAGGGTGGTTTATTGCTCCTCCAGCACAGCGCAGCACAGATGTAATCTGGTTACAGGAACTGGGGCTAAGAGGCTTCAGTGCCCCCTTTGAGATGGGGGGATCCCAGTCCCCTCCCCAGCTCCTTCTCCCCTGCTTTCCAGCCAGGAACTAACTCACTCTCCTCCAGCCCTGCCCCCCAGCCAGGGCAGCATCCACCTCCCTTTGTTCCTCTCCATGGGGGTCAGCTGGCCAAACCAGTTGGGATACCCTCTTTGCATAGTGACTCATCGCTTGTCTGCTTGGTGGTGCTACAGACAGCAGCCAGAGAGTTAGCAGGTTACCCCCCACTATGTCACACCATGCAACAGCCCCTCCCCCTCCATTGTCTCTCCCCAGGTAAGAGGGTCACCTGGGCCCCTCTTCTCCCCTCCCTCCCCCTCCAATGTCCCCCCCTCGCTGGGACCCGCTGGGCCGGTCGGGGTCCCTCTGCCGCCCCTTGTCTGTGTCTGGCCGGAGCCGGCCGTGTCCTCTGAGCAGGCCGGGGGCACCAGGGCACCAAGCCGGCTCCAGCGCTGGGCTGTTCTCTGACACCACAAACTCCCCCCTTGTCACTGAGCGCCGCTGTGTGCCCCCCCCCCCCCCGAGAGCCAGAGCCGCTGAGGGACCCCGGCTCCCCGGGTCTTGGCATTTCCTGCGTCACGTATCCGGTGGCTTCCTCGGTGGCACTGGGGTTAGCCGAGGCCTCTTGCGCGGCACGGTGCGCCCATGCACGGGCGTTCGGGTGCGGCCCAGCAGGCTGCAGGTGCCCAGGCTAGCTGGGGGGGCGCACAGGGCTGGGGGTGGAGGGCGTGTGGGTGGCTGGGTGCCGGGTGCGTGAGCCTGTCAGGGATCCCCAGGCCTGCTGCTCTCACAGCCCCACCCCATGGGTCTCTGGTCGGGCTGGGTCAGCCCCTCGCTTCCCTGCCTGCTGAGCCCGACCCTCGGAGCCCCGGCACCCGGGTCGCGCTGTGAGCGCCCTGCAGCGACTGCCCCGGCTTGGGCGCTTGAGGGCGCCCCCTTCCTGCCCCGGGGGGACGCCCGGCCAGCGCTGACCGCAGCAGGGCTCTGGGACATCTGGGCGCGGCGGGCGGAGCCCAGCCTCCACTCCCACACAGACCCCCCCTCGGGGATCCCCTGCCTGGCCTCCAGCTGCTCATGGAGCCAGCCTCAAGAGGGGCCAGCTGGGCTGGGAGGGGCTAAGTGCCCCATGGCCAGGAGCTGGAGTGGCCAGCTGGGCTCTGTGCAGGGCCCTGGGCCCAGGCCGCCAGGTGTTTGCCACACCTGCAGCTCTGGACTTCTGCAAAGAGCACAGGGCTCTGTCCCCTCGCCTGGCTAAGCAGGGCCCACATCAGGGAAACTGAGGCACACGCACTCTTCATCGTCTGTCCCAGAGCCCTCAGCGCGTGGGCGTGTGGCTGCCCACCCGGTGGGAGCAGGGGCCTAGGGGTATGGGGTGCTCACCCTGCTCTCTGCCCCTCAGGCACCAGATGAGTTCCCACATGGAGGACCCCTTGCTGGGGGAGCTGCCCCCGAGCCAGCTGAGCCCCACGTGCCCTGGCCACGGGCCTGCTGGCGTCAGTGAGAACGGCGGCCCCCAGAGCCAGGCCAGGCACCTCGCCGCACAGGTAAGGCCCATTGCTGCACCCTGCCGGCTGCCAGCGCCCCTGGGTGCTCCCTGACCAGCCCTGCCCCCGCAGATGCAGTGCGCCCTGCAGCCCCTGTGCCTGTCCCTGGCGATGCTGCGCCCGGTCATGGAGCGTATGCTGGAGGCCATGGAGCGGGGCCTGAGCCACCGGACGCACGACCAGGCCACAGTGCGCATGCTGCCCGCCTTCATCCGCTCCACCCCCGACGGCACCGGTAAGGGTCGGCAGGGCCTGGGCTCCGGGGGTGGGGTCAGCAGTGCCCAGGCTGCTGGGCCTGGGCGGGGGCACAAGGAACAGGCAGGCAGCTGGCATGGGCCTATGGGCGTCTGTCCCCGGCGCTGCCGCCCGGCCAGTCTGGGGGACACGGCTGCAGAGCCTGTCGGGGTGGCCGGTCCTGGAGCTGCGGGGCACCAGGGGCCTGCAGCAGGCCGGCGGGGAGCAGCTCCGGTGCCCTGGGTGCTCGGGCCCTGACACGGCGTCTCGGGCAGAGAGAGGCGACTTCCTGGTGCTGGACCTGGGAGAGACCAGACTGCGGGTGCTGCTGGTGGAGCTGAGGGGTGAGGAGCGCCAGACCGTGGCGGTGCAGGACCAGACCTTCCCCGTGTCAGAGGAACTGCGCCGGGGCTCCGGCCAGCAGGTAGGGGCATGGGCAGCCTCATGGGGGAGCAGGAGGTGGGGCGGCGCCTGCTCCACGCCAGCCAGCAGGGGATGCCAGGAGCCAGGCAGCCTCAGGCAGGTGGGCGCTGGGAGCACAGTGCCGCCATGGACGAGGGGGCAGGGGGACTCTGCCATGGACGGGGAGGGGGCGGGGGGACTCCGCCATGGACGGGGAGGGGGCGGGGGGACTCCGCCATGGACGGGGAGGGGGTGGGGGGACTCTGCATGGACGGGGAGGGGGCGGGGGGACTCTGCCATGGGCGGGGAGGGGGCGGGGGGACTCTGCCATGGGCGGGGAGGGGGCGGGGGGACTCCGCCATGGACGGGGAGGGGGCGGGGGGACTCCGCCATGGACGGGGAGGGAGCGGGGGGACTCCGCCATGGACGGGGAGGGGGTGGGGGGACTCTGCCATGGACGGGGAGGGGGCGGGGGGGACTCTGCCATGGGCGGGGAGGGGGCGGGGGGACTCTGCCATGGACGGGGAGGGGGTGGGGGGACTCTGCCATGGGCGGGGAGGGGGCGGGGGGACTCTGCCATGGACGGGGAGGGGGCGGGGGGACTCCGCCATGGACGGGGAGGGGGTGGGGGGACTCTGCCATGGACGGGGAGGGGGCGGGGGGACTCTGCCCTGCTAATTCTGGGCCTTGCTCCCCAGCTCTTTGCCTTCATGGCCAAATGCCTGTGGCAGTTCCTGGATGGGCGCCACCCGCCACAGAGAGACTTCGAGCTGGGACTCTCCTTCCCCTTCACCTGCCGCCAGACACAGCTGGACCAGGTGAGCGCAGCGCTCGGGCTGCAGGGGGCGCCATGGGGCCGGGCCAGGGCTGGCTGGGCACTGTGGGGAGGGGACTCCCAGCAGGGGGCGCCGTGGGGCCGGGGCAGGGCTGGCTGGGTGCCGTGGGGAGGGGACTCCCAGCAGGGGACGCTGTGGGGCAGGGGCAGGGCTGGCTGGGCGCCGTGGGGAGGGGACTCTCAGCAGGGGACGCTGTGGGGCAGGGGCAGGGCTGGCTGGGTGCCGTGGGGAGGGGACTCCCAGCAGGGGACGCCGTGGGGCCGGGGCAGGTCTGGCTGGGCGCCGTGGGGAGGGGACTCCCAGCAGGGGGCGCCGTGGGGCCGGGGCAGGGCTGGCTGGGCGCCCTGGGGAGGGGATTCCCAGCAGGGGGCGCCGTGGGGCCGGGGCAGGGCTGGCTGACCCCAGTGCCTGTGCTTCTCCCCACAGAGCGTCCTGATCTCCTGGTCAAAGGGTTTCACGTGCCCCGGCGTGGAGGGGCAGGACGTGGTGCGGTTACTGCAAAACGCCATCGATGAGCAAGACGTAAAGGGGGTTCCACCCGATGGGACAGCGTCAGGGCAGGGTGTGGGGCTGCCCCTGGAGGGGGCGGTGGGGAGCCTCCTGGTGACCAGGGAAGTGTAGGACAGTCCTGGGTGGGACAGGGGCTCTCTGGGTGGTGGCGGGGCAGTGTGGGGCGGGCCCCCCGGGGAGCGGCGGGGCAGTGACGGGAAGGCCCCCAGGGAGCAGTGGGGCAATGTGGGGCAGGCCCCCGGGGAGCGGTGGGGCAGTGACGGGAAGGCCCCCCTCGGGGAGTGGTGGAGCAGTGTGGGGCGGGCCCCCTGGGGAGCGGCGGGGCAGTGTGGGGCGGGCCCCCTGGGGAGTGGCGGGGCAGTGACAGGAAGGCCCCCCTCGGGGAGCGGTGGGGCAGTGTGGGGCCGGCCCCTCGGGGAGCGGTGGGGCAGTGTGGGGCCGGCCCCTCGGGGAGAAGTGGGGCAGTGTGGGGCCGGCCCCTCGGGGAGAAGTGGGGCAGCGTGGGGCCGGCCCCTCGGGGAGCGGTGGGGCAGCGTGGGGCCGGCCCCTCGGGGAGCGGTGGGGCAGTGTGGGGCCGGCCCCTCGGGGAGCGGTGGGGCAGTGTGGGGCCGGCCCCTCGGGGAGCAGTGGGGCAGTGTGGGGCTGGCCTCCCATTGAGCAGTGGGGCAGTGTGGGGCGGGCCCCCTAGGGAGCACTTAGGAGGTGGCCGTTAAGCCTGTCCCCTCTCTGCCCGACCAGCGCTACCGCATCAAGGTGATCGCCGTGGTGAACGACACCGTTGGCACCATGATGAGCAGCGGCGCCGGGCGTGAGCCGTGTGAGGTCGGCCTGGTCGTGGGTGAGTGGCCCTGCCCCGGGGAGCCTGGCACGGCCAGAGGGAGCCGGGGGAGGCGGGGGGGGACCTTGCGTGGCCCAGAGTGCGGCGCGTCCCGGCCCTCACGGCTCTCCCGCCCGCCTGGCAGACGCCGGCACCAACAGCTGCTTCATGGCGGAGGCGCGGCACGTGGAGACGGTGGACGAGGTCGAGGGCCGCATGGCCGTGGTCACCGAGTGGGGCTTCTTCGGGGACGACGGCGCCTTGCACGACGTGCTGAGTGACTACGACCGGCAGGTGGACCAGACCTCCCTGAACCCGGGGAGGAGCAGGTGGGTCAGGGCCTGTGGGGTGGGGGCTTCCCTGGCAGGGAGGGGGCACGGAGCATTGGTCTTCTGAGTCCCCACGAGGGCCCCCTGCTCCCCTGCGGCCGAGCCAGCCCCCTGCCCAGGGCTCTCCGGTCCTAGGGCCCCCCTGCCCAGGGCTCTCCGGTCCTAGGGCCCCCCCGTGCCCAGGGCTCTCCGGTCCTAGGGCCCCCCCCTGCCCAGGGCTCTCCGGTCCTAGGGCCCCCCCGTGCCCAGGGCTCTCCGGTCCTAGGGCCCCCCCTGCCCAGGGCTCTCCGGTCCTAGGGCCCCCCCGTGCCCAGGGCTCTCCGGTCCTAGGGCCCCCCCTGCCCAGGGCTCTCCGGTCGTAGGGCCCCCCCTGCCCAGGGCTCTCCGGTCCTAGGGCCCCCCCTGCCCAGGGCTCTCCGGTCCTAGGGCCCCCCTGCTCAGGGCTCTCCGGTCCTAGGGCCCCCCTGCCCAGGGCTCTCCGGTCCTAGGGCCCCCCCTGCCCAGGGCTCTCCGGTCCTAGGGCCCCCCTGCTCAGGGCTCTCCGGTCCTAGGGCCCCCCTGCCCAGGGCTCTCCGGTCCTAGGGCCCCCCTGCCCAGGGCTCTCCGGTCCTAGGGCCCCCCTGCTCAGGGCTCTCCGGTCCTAGGGCCCCCCTGCCCAGGGCTCTCCGGTCCTAGGGCCCCCCTGCCCAGGGCTCTCCGGTCCTAGGGCCCCCCTGCCCAGGGCTCTCCGGTCCTAGGGCCCCCCCGTGCCCAGGGCTCTCCGGTCCTAGGGCCCCCCCGTGCCCAGGGCTCTCCGGTCCTAGGCCCCCCTGCCCAGGGCTCTCCGGTCGTAGGGCCCCCCCTGCCCAGGGCTCTCGGGTCCTAGGGCCCCCCCTGCCCAGGGCTCTCGGGTCCTAGGGCCCCCCTGCTCAGGGCTCTCCGGTCCTAGGGCCCCCCTGCCCAGGGCTCTCCGGTCCTAGGGCCCCCCTGCCCAGGGCTCTCCGGTCCTAGGGCCCCCCTGCCCAGGGCTCTCCGGTCCTAGGGCCCCCCCGTGCCCAGGGCTCTCCGGTCCTAGGGCCCCCCCGTGCCCAGGGCTCTCCGGTCCTAGGCCCCCCTGCCCAGGGCTCTCCGGTCGTAGGGCCCCCCCTGCCCAGGGCTCTCCGGTCCTAGGGCCCCCCCTGCCCAGGGCTCTCGGGTCCTAGGGCCCCCCCGTGTCCAGGGCTCTCCGGTCCTAGGGCCCCCCCTGCCCAGGGCTCTCGGGTCCTAGGGCCCCCCCCGCCCAGGGCTCTCGGGTCCTAGGGCCCCCCCTGCCCAGGGCTCTCCGGTCCTAGGGCCCCCCCGTGTCCAGGGCTCTCCGGTCCTAGGGCCCCCCTGCCCAGGGCTCTCCGGTCCTAGGGCCCCCCCGTGTCCAGGGCTCTCGGGTCCTAGGGCCCCCCTGCCCAGGGCTCTCCGGTCCTAGGGCCCCCCGTGCCCAGGGCTCTCCGGTCCTAGGGCCCCCCCCTGCCCAGGGCTCTCCGGTCCTAGGGCCCCCCGTGCCCAGGGCTCTCGGGTCCTAGGGCCCCCCCTGCCCAGGGCTCTCCGGTCCTAGGGCCCCCCCTGCCCAGGGCTCTCCGGTCCTAGGGCCCCCCTGCCCAGGGCTCTCCGGTCCTAGGGCCCCCCCTGCCCAGGGCTCTCCAGTCCTAGGGCCCCCCCTGCCCAGGGCTCTCCGGTCCTAGGGCCCCCCGTGCCCAGGGCTCTCGGGTCCTAGGGCCCCCCCTGCCCAGGGCTCTCCGGTCCTAGGGCCCCCCCTGCCCAGGGCTCTCCGGTCCTAGGGCCCCCCTGCCCAGGGCTCTCCGGTCCTAGGGCCCCCCCTGCCCAGGGCTCTCCAGTCCTAGGGCCCCCCCTGCCCAGGGCTCTCCGGTCCTAGGGCCCCCCTGCCCAGGGCTCTCCGGTCCTAGGCCCCCCCTGCCCAGGGCTCTCCGGTCCTAGGCCCCCCCTGCCCAGGGCTCTCCGGTCCTAGGGCCCCCCACTGCCCAGGGCTCTCCGGTCCTAGGCCCCCCTGCCCAGGGCTCTCCGGTCCTAGGGCCCCCCCTGCCCAGGGCTCTCCGGTCCTAGGGCCCCCCCGTGCCCAGGGCTCTCCGGTCCTAGGGCCCCCCCCTGCCCAGGGCTCTCCGGTCCTAGGGCCCCCCCTGCCCAGGGCTCTCCGGTCCTAGGGCCCCCCCTGCCCAGGGCTCTCCGGTCCTAGGGCCCCCCCCTGCCCAGGGCTCTCCGGTCCTAGGGCCCCCCCTGCCCAGGGCTCTCCGGTCCTAGGGCCCCCCCTGCCCAGGGCTCTCCGGTCCTAGGGCCCCCCCCTGCCCAGGGCTCTCCGGTCCTAGGGCCCCCCGTGTCCAGGGCTCTCCGGTCCTAGGGCCCCCCCTGCCCAGGGCTCTCCGGTCCTAGGGCCCCCCCTGCCCAGGGCTCTCCGGTCCTAGGGACCCCCCTGCCCAGGGCTCTCCGGTCCTAGGGCCCCCCCGTGCCCAGGGCTCTCCGGTCCTAGGGCCCCCCCTGCCCAGGGCTCTCCGGTCGTAGGGCCCCCCCTGCCCAGGGCTCTCCGGTCCTAGGGCCCCCCGTGCCCAGGGCTCTCCGGTCCTAGGGCCCCGCCAGGCTGGGCTGTGCGTGGCTGTGCCAGGGGAGCCGTGGCCCCGTGGCCCTGCCCGCTCAGCGCTCTGCTCACCCCGTTCCCCACTCAGGTTTGAGAAGATGATCAGTAGCCTGTACCTGGGCGAGATCGTCCGGCTCGCTGTGGTGGATCTGGCCTCTCAGGGCGGGCTCTTCCGCGGGCGCACGACCCCTCATCTCCTGACGCCCGGCTCAATCCCCACCCAGCACGTTCAGGAGATCACCGAGTAAGTGGGGCCCGTCCCAGCCCCTGCAGCAGCCGGGGAGTCCTGGCGGGGTACACCAGCACCCCCGATGCCAGGTGTGCCTGCCCCGCGCCCAGACCCTGGCAGCCAGCAGCCGCTGTGCCCCACAACCTCATGGCCCTTGGGGCCGAGTGAGGCATGAGCCCCTTTTGCAGTGGAAAGCAAGTGCTCCCAGCCGTGGGCCTCAATGGCAGAGCTGTGCCCCGTGCCCTCCCTGCACCCCCTCTGTGCACTACAAGGGTGCCAGTCCTGGATAAGGATGGAAGGGTCCTCTGTGCCCTCCCCATACGCGGGGGTGCCAGGCCTGCGCTGCTGCCGGGGGGGGGGGTCGCTGCTGCTGGGGGGGGGGTTGCTGCTGCCGGGGGTGCCAGGCCTGCGTTGCTGCTGGGGGGTTGCTGCTGCTGGGGGGTTGCTGCTGCTGGGGGGGGGTGTTGCTGTTGCTGGGGGGTGGGAATCGATGTTGCCGGGGGTGCCAGGCCTGCGCTGCTGCTGGGGGGTCGCTGCTGTCGGGGGGGGTTGCTGCTGTTGGGGTGCCAGGTCTGCGCTGCTGCCGGGGGGGTCGCTGCTGTCGGGGGGGGTTGCTGCTGTTGGGGTGCCAGGTCTGCGCTGCTGCCGGGGGGGTCGCTGCTGCCGGGGGGGTCGCTGCTGTCGGGGGGGGTTGCTGCTGTTGGGGTGCCAGGTCTGCGCTGCTGCCGGGGGGGGTCGCTGCTGCCAGGGTGCCAGGCCTGTGCTGCTGCCGGGGGGTTGCTGCTGCCGGGGGGGTCGCTGCTGCCGGGGGGTCGCTGCTGCTGGGGTGCCAGGCCTGTGCTGCTGCCGGGGGGTTGCTGCTGCCGGGGGGTTGCTGCTGCCGGGGGGGTCGCTGCTGCCGGGGTGCCAGGCCTGCGCTGCTGCCGGGGGGGTCGCTGCTGCCGGGGGGTCGCTGCTGCCGGGGTGCCAGGCCTGCGCTGCTGCCGGGGGGTCGCTGCTGCCGGGGGGTCGCTGCTGCCGGGGGCTCCCTGCTGCCGGGGGGTCGCTGCTGCTGGGGGGGTCGCTGCTGCTGGGGGGGTCGCTGCTGCTGGGGGGGTCCCTGCTGCCGGGGGGTCGCTGCTGCCGGGGGGGGTCCCTGCTGCCGGGGGGTCCCTGCTGCCGGGGGGGTCGCTGCTGCCGGGGGGGGGTCCCTGCTGCCGGGGGGTCCCTGCTGCCGGGGGGGTCGCTGCTGCCAGGGGGGTCGCTGCTGCCGGGGGGTCCCTGCTGCCGGGGGGGGTCGCTGCTGCCGGGGGGTCGCTGCTGCCGGGGGGTCCCTGCTGCCGGGGTGTGTCTGCTGCCGGGGGGGGTCCCTGCTGCCGGGGGGGTCGCTGCTGCCGGGGTGCCAGGCCCGCGCTGCTGATGGGCTGTTTCTGTGCCTCCTTCGCAGCGAGCAGGTGGGACTGGCCGTGGCGCAGCGGGTGCTGCAGGAGCTGGGGCTGGAGGCGAGTGACCAGGACTGCGTCATTGTGCAGCAGGTGTGCAGTGCTGTCTGCTCCCGCGCCGCCGGCCTCTGTGCCGCCGGCCTGGCCGCCATCCTCAGCCACATGCGCCGGAGCCGGGAGCTGCCCAGGCTGAAGACCAGCGTGGCCGTGGATGGAGACGTGTTCTGGGGCAGTGCCAAGTAAGGGTGCCCGGGACGGTGCCAGGGACCGTGGGGCCTGCTCCCTGTGTGCCAGCTGCCCCTCCAGGGGGCTGTGGGGACTGGGGTGGGGCTGGCACTGTTGGCCCCAAGGCAACAGGAGGGAGCTTTGGCTCAGCACCCCCCGGGGGCCACGCTCCAGCTGGCTGGGGGCCCAGCTCTCCCCTCGGCGCTAGGCCTTGTCCCTGGCCAGGCTCCCTTAGCCACCTCCAGGTGCCCCATGACGCTGGGCATGGTGCCGCACCCCTCCCCCAGCCCTTCGGCTGCTGTGGCCAGGGCAGCCCCGTGGGGAGCAGGCACACACCTGGGGGGAGCCCCCTCCAGTGCCACGCCCCTTCTCGGGGGGGCCCTCCAGTGCCACGCCCCTTCTCAGGGGGGGGCCTCCAGTGCCATGCCCCTTCTTGGGGGGGGGCCCTCCAGTGCCACGCCCCTTCTCAGGGGGGGGGGCCTCCAGTGCCATGCCCCTTCTTGGGGGGGGGGCCTCCAGTGCCACGCCCCTTCTCGGGGGGGGGCCTCCAGTGCCACGCCCCTTCTTGGGGGGGGCCCTCCAGTGCCACGCCCCTTCTCGGGGGGAGCCTCCAGTGCCACGCCCCTTCTCGGGGGGGCCTCCAGTGCCATGCCCCTTCTCGGGGGGGCCTCCAGTGCCATGCCCCTTCTTGGGGGGGGCCCTCCAGTGCCACGCCCCTTCTCGGGGGGAGCCTCCAGTGCCACGCCCCTTCTCGGGGAGAGCCTCCAGTGCCACGCCCCTTCTCGGGGGGGCCCTCCAGTGCCACGCCCCTTCTCGGGGGGAGCCTCCAGTGCCACGCCCCTTCTCGGGGGGGCCTCCAGTGCCATGCCCCTTCTTGGGGGGCCCTCCAGTGCCACGCCCCTTCTCGGGGGGGCCCTCCAGTGCCACGCCCCTTCTTGGGGGGGCCTCCAGTGCCACGCCCCTTCTCGGGGGGGCCCTCCAGTGCCACGCCCCTTCTCGGGGGGGGCCTCCAGTGCCATGCCCCTTCTTGGGGGGCCCTCCAGTGCCACGCCCCTTCTCGGGGGGGCCCTCCAGTGCCACGCCCCTTCTCGGGGGGGGCCTCCAGTGTTATGCCCCTTCTCGGGGGGGCCCTCCAGTGCCATGCCCCTTCTTGGGGGGCCCTCCAGTGCTACGCCCCTTCTCGGGGGACCACTCGCTCCATGGGGCTCAGCCGGGGTCCCTCCCCACAGCCCATTGGCCTCCCCCGGCCACACCCGTCCGTGCCTCCGAGCTGGGTCGCCGGGCACCAGGGCGCCAGGTCTGTGCTGCCCCCGTTACACCAGTACCCCCCGGGACACTGAGAGCCCCCCCGCCCCGCTGGCAGCCCCCACACTCCCTCTCGGTCACCGGCCCTGCCAGCCTCTCCCGCCGCTTGCCAGGTTCCTCCGGATGCTGGAGCAGTGGCTGCGCCAGCTGGCCCCCGAGTGCGAGGTCTCCTGGGTGCGCTCGAGGGACGGCCGTGGCAGGGGGATCGCCATGGTGGCTGCCGTGGCATCGAGGCTGCGAGCCCAGCGCCGGCAGGTGGACGAAATCCTGGCCCCGCTGCGGCTCCCACCCGAGGCCCTGGGGACGGTGCAGGGTCTGCTGAGGCGGGAGATGGAGCTGGGGCTGAAGGAGACGCAGGCGAGGCCCTCGGTCCGCATGCTGCCCACCTACGTCCGGGCCACGCCCGACGGCTCAGGTGAGGGGGGGCCCTAGAGGGATGGGCTGGGTGTGAAGGGGGGGCCCTGGAGGGATGGGCAGGACTGGGAGTGAAGGGGGGGCCCTATAAGGATGGGCTGGGTGTGAAGGGGGGGCCCTAGAGGGATGGGCAGGGTGTGAGGGGGGGCCCTAGAGGGATGGGCTGGGTGTGAGGGGGGGCCCTAGAGGGGGCAGATAGGGCTGGGTGTGAAGGGGGGGCCCTAGAGGGATGGGCAGGGTGTGAAGGGGGCCCCTAGAGGGATGGGCTGGGTGTGAGGGGGGGCCCTAGAGGGGACAGACAGGGCTGGGTGTGAAGGGGGGGCCCTAGAGGGATGGGCAGGGTGTGAAGGGGGCCCCTAGAGGGATGGGCTGGGTGTGAAGGGGGGGCCCTAGAGGGATGGGCAGGATTGGGTGTGAGGGGGGGCCCTAGAGGGGACAGACAGGGCTGGGTGTGAAGGGGGGGCCCTAGAGGGATGGGCAGGACTGGGTGTGAGGGGGGGCCCTAGAGGGGGCAGACAGGGCTGGGTGTGAAGGGGGGGCCCTAGAGGGAAGGGCTGGGTGTGAGGGGGGCCCTAGAGGGATGGGATGGGTGTGGGGGGGGCCCTAGAGGGGGCAGACAGGGCTGGGTGTGAAGGGGGGGCCCTGGAGCACTGGGCCGGCTGCCTGGCGTGGGGAGCTGGTGCCACGGCCCAGTCCGGAGCCCGGCTCTGACCCGCCTCCCCCCCCGGTGTCCTTTGCAGAGAGAGGCGACTTCTTGGCTCTGGACCTGGGCGGCACCAACTTCCGGGTGCTGCTGGTGCAGGTGGGCGGCGGGGAGCAGGGGGGCGTGCGGATCGTCAGCGAGGTGTACTCCATCCCCACGCAGGTGGCCCAGGGCCCGGGCAGCCAGGTACTGCGGGCACGTGGGTTCTGGGGGCCGGGGGGCAGCGCGGGGGCTGGAAAAGCTGCCCCTTGGGCTGGGCCTGGCTTGGGGCTGAGCCCTGGGCCCCCAGGTGGGGGGCAGGGCCCCGGGCAGGGGCAGCCCTCGCTGACTCCCCTCCCCCGTTCAATCTCTGCAGCTCTTTGACCACATTGTCGAGTGCATCGCGGACTTCCAGGCCAAGCAGGGCCTGGTGGGGCGGACGCTGCCCCTGGGGTTCACCTTCTCCTTCCCCTGCCAGCAGACCGGCCTGGACCAGGTGAGCCCCTCCCCGGGCGGCAGGGCAGGGGGCACGGGGCAGCCGGTTGACACTGGACTCTGACCCCCCAGGGCATCCTGCTGAGCTGGACCAAGGGCTTCAAGGCCTCGGGCTGCGAGGGGCAGGACGTGGTGAAGCTGCTCCGGGAGGCCGTGGCGCGCAAACACGTACGGCGGGGCCTGGGCAAGGGGCGTGGTGTGCCGGGGGGGGGCGTGTGCCACCGTGGTGTGCCGGGGGGGGGTGTGCCACGGTGGTGTGCCGGGGGGGGGCGTGTGCCACCGTGGTGTGCCGGGGGGGGTGTGCCACCGTGGTGTGCCGGGGGGGGGCGTGTGCCACCGTGGTGTGCCGGGGGGGGATGTGTGCCACCGTGGTGTGCCGGGGGGTGTGTGTGTGCCACCGTGGTGTGCCGGGGAGGGTGCCACCGTGGTGTGCCGGGGGGGGTGTGTGTGCCACGGTGGCGTGCCGGGGGGGGGCGTGTGATGGGGGAGGTCTTGCCAGGCAGGGCCTCGTGCTTGGGAGGGATGTCATGCCCAGGGGGCCTCGTGCCTGGGGGGGCCTCGTGCCGGTGGGGGGGGGCATCACGCCAGGAGGAGGTCTGGCCAGGAAGAGCCTCGTGCCGGGAGCAGCAGCCAGGCGGAGCAGGCCCTGGCCACAGGGCGCCCTGGCCGTGCTCACCCCGGGCAGCTGCGGGTGCAGGCATCTCCCTCCTGGAGGCAGCAGCGGGAGGGGCCGGGAGGGGCAGCGTGCCAGGGCACCGTTGCCGCGGTGACGGGGAACAGCGTTGCCTAGTAACGGGTCTCATTCTTCCCAGCACTTTGAGCTGGATGTGGTTGCCATAGTGAACGACACCGTGGGAACCATGATGTCGTGCGGCTACGACGACCCCAGCTGTGAGGTCGGGCTCATCGTGGGTAAGGGGCGACCCCCCCCGCACTGGGAGTGGGCGGCGCCCACATGGAAAGCCCCTCCCCCAGCCCAGCGGAAGGGGCTACTAGACCCAGGCCCAACGGATTTGGGGGACAAACGCTGAGGAAAGGGTCGGGGTGTGTCGCTCAGAGGTTCAAACGGGGGGCTCGGGACGGGGGCACCGGGCAGAGGACCCCGGGCGGGAGCAGGAGCGTGTGCAGCTGGGCCCTAGGCGCGCGTCGGAAGCAGACTGGGGCTGCAGGGGTGGGGAAGCTGGGGGGGCCCGCGGAACAGGGGCCCCATAACTAAGGCCGGAGGGCTTGCTGTGGGGGGGGGGGGACCCATCTCGCAGGGCTGTCTGCAGGAAGTCGAGAGCAGGCTGCGCCAAGGCCGCCTTCACCTCCCGGGGTAGGCGCAGAGGGTTTGGGGTGCGATCCCAGGCCGGTGCCCCTGAGCCCCTGGCCCTGTTGGGACCCCCCCCCCCAGTGCTGGCCCTTGGCCTTGCCCCACTCGGGGGGCTGCGCTGCTGGGCCCTGCCAGGCTGGCGGGGGGGGGGGCCGTGCTGACGCCCCGTCCCCCCTCAGGCACCGGCACCAATGCCTGCTACATGGAGGAGCTGCGGAACGTGGTTGCCCTGGCGGGGGAGGAGGAGGGGCGGATGTGCATCAACATGGAGTGGGGGGCGTTCGGCGACAACGGCTGCCTGGACGCCTTCTTCACCCCCTTCGACGCACAGGTGGACGCGGCCTCGCTGAACCCCGGCAAGCAGAGGTGGGTACTGGGGGAGCGGGACGAAGCAGGAGCAATGCAGGGCCGGCAGGGGCTGGATGGGCTGGGGGGGCAGGGGGTGGGGCAGGGCAGGATGGGGGACACAAGCTGGACTGGCAGGGGCTGGATAGAGGTGGGGGGGCAGGGGGCAGGCAGGGCTGGATGGCATTGGGCAGGCAGGAGCCAGGCCAGGCAGGGCTGGCCGTGTCCGGATGGGGGGGGGGATCAGGAGCCAGGCCGGGCAGGGCTGGATGGGGGAGGGTGGGCAGGGGGGCTGGGCTGGCCGTGTCCAGATGGGGGGGGGGATCAGGAGTCAGGCCGGGCAGGGCCGGATGGGGGTGGGCAGGGCTTGCGGGGGGGCGGGCTGGCGGCGCCCTGTGGCTGTGCTGAGGCCGGTGGGTCTCTGCTGCCGGGGCAGGTTCGAGAAGCTCATCAGTGGCATGTATCTGGGTGAGATCGTCCGGCGCGTCCTGCTGAAGCTCACGGCCGAGGGCCTCCTGTTCCGGGGCCGCCCCTCCCCCAAGCTCCAGACCCCCGACATCTTCCAGACCAAGTTCCTGTCGTCCATCGAGAGGTGAGTGCAGGCAGTGTGGAGGGGAGGCGTGAGGGGAAGCGGGGGGGTGTGGGGGGGCATGGGGGGAGGCGGGGGGCATGGGGGGAGGTGTGGAGGGGAGGCGTGGGGGAGGTGTGGAGGAGGAGCGGGGGGGAAGCGGGGGGGGGCGTGAGGGGAGGCAGGGGGGGAGCTGTGGGGCGCAGGGCGGGGCCGCACTGACCGTGCCCTGGTGCCCACAGCGACGGCCTGGCCCTGCGGCAGGTGTGCGCCATCCTGGAGGCGCTGGGGCTGCACGTCACCTGCGAGGACAGCCTGTTGGTGCGGGAGGTGTGCCAGGTGGTGGCCCGGCGGGCGGCCCAGCTGTGCGGGGCGGGCGTGGCCGCTGTGGTGGAGAAGATCCGGGAGAACCGGGGCCTGGAGCAGCTGGCGGTGACGGTGGGCGTGGACGGGACGCTCTACAAGCTGCACCCCCAGTGAGTGGGGGGATGGGCCCTGCCGGCACACGGGGCAGCACCCCAGGGCTGTGCCCGGAGACGGGTGCAGAGCAGCTGCCTGTCCCTGCACAGGGAATGGCCCAGGCTGGGCGAGCTGCAGCAAGTGCACCAGCGCTGAGAACCGCAAGGCCTGGTCACGGGGCCCAGCAGGCAGAGAGAGGGGCAAGGGCCAGCTGGGGGCAAGCGAGGTGGGGAACGGGGCTCAGGGCAGGGCTGGTGGCAAGGAGGGTGAGGGGCAAGGCCTGGCTGGCGGCAAGAGGGGTGAGGAGCAGGGCTCGGAGGGGGGCAGGACACTCGGCCTCACTCTGCCCCCCTCTCTGCAGCTTTGCGCAGCAGGTGCAGGCCACGGTGAAGTGCCTGGCCCCGCTCTGCCACATCACCTTCCTGCAGTCGGAGGACGGCTCTGGCAAGGGCGCTGCACTCATCGCGGCCGTGGCCTGTCGTGTGGGCCGCCGCCAGCGCTGAGCCCGGCCGTGGCTTGTCGTGTGGGCCGCCGCCAGCGCTGATCCCGGCCGTGGCCTGTCGTGTGGGCCGCCGCCGGCGCTGATCCCGGCCGTGGCCTGTCGTGTGGGCCGCTGCCAGCGCTGATCGTGGCCGTGGCTGTGGCCTGTCGTGTGGCCCGCCGCCAGCGCTGAGCCCGGCCGTGGCCTGTCGTGTGGCCCGCCGCCAGCGCTGAGCCCGGCCGTGGCCTGTCGTGTGGCCCGCCGCCAGCGCTGAGCCCGGCCACCTGTGTTGCTCTGTCAAGTGCTCCCCAACCGTTTGTTGCTTTGAAGTCCAGCTGGTCCGGGCAGGGGGTGCAGCATAAACCAGCGTTTTGCACAAGCAGCAGAGCGGCGCCTCCTGCAGCCCAGCACTGGACACGACCGGGCCCCATCTGGGGAGCAGCTGGCGGCCCTGGTACCGTCTCCCGTCTGCAGCCAGCGCTGCCCTTCCTCGGGCCGTGTCCCCCCCGGTGGGTGGGAACACCCCGCCCTGGGGCCGCGCCTGGCATGTGCACGGCGCGAGCCCGGAGCCCAGCTAGCAATATAGATCCAATTTATTTACACGGTGCCCGCTAGCCCCCTGCCCCGCGGTGCCTGCTATGTACATAAGGCCAAGTGTAAATACGCGAATGCACTTGAATACAGAGTTAAAAACCGGTCTTTACACAACATGGGACAGGGCCTGGCCCGGCCGGCCCCACACGGTTACAGCACACACGACGCACAACGCCCCTGCGCACACAGCGCGGGCGGGGCTGCAGCCACACGGCCCCGCCCCAGGGCCCCCGCCACGGCCGCCTCTTTGGCTCCAAGACGCCCCCGGGGGCCGCCTGGCTCTGGGCTCAGGCAGCCCCTCGCCAGGCCGGGGGCAGCAGGGGGCCCAGCCCCCACACTCACTGTCCGTGCCAGCACTGGGGAGCCTGGGCCCGCCCAGAGGTGGGAGCTGCAGTGGGGGGCAGCCAGGTCCTGCTCCTGTGCGGGCGGCGGGCGCCAGAGACACGAGCGGGGCAGCCGGGGCAGGAGCCCAGCAGGGGGCCGTGGGGACGGAGCTGCCGCTCTGGGGCTGCCATGGGGCCTATGCCCCCTGCCCCGCCGGCCCAGCCCTGCCCTCTGCTGCCCACGCTTGCCGGGGTGGCCCGGCCCCTCAGCACTCGGCCTCCGAGACGGCGAAGAGGGCGCTGTCCTGCTTGCCCACCTCGGCCACGGCGGCCGCCAGCTGCAGGAGGTTCCCGCTGGGGAAGTGGCGTGCCTCCCACAGGTTCAGGATCATGGCCGTGGGGCTGGCCTTCGAGGCATAGAAGCTGACATGGCTGTGGGGAGAGGGGAGGGGGCGTCAGCCCGGGGCTTGCCAGGGCCGGGGCCCCTCTGCTCTCCCAGGAGGTGGGTCTGCAGGCCTGGGTGGGGCCCCGTTCCCAGAGGGGGGGTTGCTGCCTGCACCTCCCCCTGCTGGGCCACCACCCCCTTCCGGGAGCCCCGCCAGCTTCAGGGGGCGCAGAACAGGGCAAGGCCACCAGGCCCCCCCGCTCCCGGCACGCTGCCCTGGGCCTGTGACAGTCCTGAAAGAGACCATGGCTGGGGCCACTCCCTGTCCCCAGGGTCGCTCCTTACCCCCCTGCCCCCAGGATCACCCCCTGCCCCCCTTTCTGCCCCTGGGGTCGCTCCCTGCCCCCAGGATCACTCCCTGCCCTCCTCCCCTGCCCCCAGGATCACCCCTGCCCCCCTTTCTGCCCCCAGGATCACTCCCTGCCCCCCTTTCTGCCCCCAGGATCACTCCCTGCCCCGGGGTCACTCCCTGCCCCGTACCTGTCCAGGTGGAGTTTCTGGGCCAGTGTTCTCCAGTCGGCCCCGTGGGCGCAGGGCGTGTCCAGGCTGCTGACGATTTTCTGGCGGATGAGGAAGGGGATCTTGAAGGCACTGGGCCCCACCAGGGCCGGGGAGCCGACCTCGCTGTCGGGCACCAGCCAGTCGGAGAAGCTCGTGTCCTAGGAGTCCGGCAGGGAGCGGGGTGAGAAGAGCCCCGAGCCGTGCCCCAGCAGGGGAGGGGAGGCAGCACCCCCAGGGCTCTCCCCCAGCTGTCAGCTCCTGGGGGCGTTCGGCAGGGCGGGGCACCCTGCCAAGCTGCAGCCTGGCCCCCGGGCAGCTGCTGCCTGCTCCAATCCGTGCACCGAGTGCACGGCAGCAGCACAATGCA